>NC_143170.1:29072500-29076325 GCF_047325235.1 Durio zibethinus
GTTTAGGGTTTAGGGTTTAGGGTTTAGGGTTTAGGGTTTAGGGTTTAGGGTTTAGGGTTTAGGGTTTAGGGTTTAGGGTTTAGGGTTTAGGGTTTAGGGTTTAGGGTTTAGGGTTTAGGGTTTAGGGTTTAGGGTTTAGGGTTTAGGGTTTAGGGTTTAGGGTTTAGGGTTTAGGGTTTAGGGTTTAGGGTTTAGGGTTTAGGGTTTAGGGTTTAGGGTTTAGGGTTTAGGGTTTAGGGTTTAGGGTTTAGGGTTTAGGGTTTAGGGTTTAGGGTTTAGGGTTTAGGGTTTAGGGTTTAGGGTTTAGGGTTTAGGGTTTAGGGTTTAGGGTTTAGGGTTTAGGGTTTAGGGTTTAGGGTTTAGGGTTTAGGGTTTAGGGTTTAGGGTTTAGGGTTTAGGGTTTAGGGTTTAGGGTTTAGGGTTTAGGGTTTAGGGTTTAGGGTTTAGGGTTTAGGGTTTAGGGTTTAGGGTTTAGGGTTTAGGGTTTAGGGTTTAGGGTTTAGGGTTTAGGGTTTAGGGTTTAGGGTTTAGGGTTTAGGGTTTAGGGTTTAGGGTTTAGGGTTTAGGGTTTAGGGTTTAGGGTTTAGGGTTTAGGGTTTAGGGTTTAGGGTTTAGGGTTTAGGGTTTAGGGTTTAGGGTTTAGGGTTTAGGGTTTAGGGTTTAGGGTTTAGGGTTTAGGGTTTAGGGTTTAGGGTTTAGGGTTTAGGGTTTAGGGTTTAGGGTTTAGGGTTTAGGGTTTAGGGTTTAGGGTTTAGGGTTTAGGGTTTAGGGTTTAGGGTTTAGGGTTTAGGGTTTAGGGTTTAGGGTTTAGGGTTTAGGGTTTAGGGTTTAGGGTTTAGGGTTTAGGGTTTAGGGTTTAGGGTTTAGGGTTTAGGGTTTAGGGTTTAGGGTTTAGGGTTTAGGGTTTAGGGTTTAGGGTTTAGGGTTTAGGGTTTAGGGTTTAGGGTTTAGGGTTTAGGGTTTAGGGTTTAGGGTTTAGGGTTTAGGGTTTAGGGTTTAGGGTTTAGGGTTTAGGGTTTAGGGTTTAGGGTTTAGGGTTTAGGGTTTAGGGTTTAGGGTTTAGGGTTTAGGGTTTAGGGTTTAGGGTTTAGGGTTTAGGGTTTAGGGTTTAGGGTTTAGGGTTTAGGGTTTAGGGTTTAGGGTTTAGGGTTTAGGGTTTAGGGTTTAGGGTTTAGGGTTTAGGGTTTAGGGTTTAGGGTTTAGGGTTTAGGGTTTAGGGTTTAGGGTTTAGGGTTTAGGGTTTAGGGTTTAGGGTTTAGGGTTTAGGGTTTAGGGTTTAGGGTTTAGGGTTTAGGGTTTAGGGTTTAGGGTTTAGGGTTTAGGGTTTAGGGTTTAGGGTTTAGGGTTTAGGGTTTAGGGTTTAGGGTTTAGGGTTTAGGGTTTAGGGTTTAGGGTTTAGGGTTTAGGGTTTAGGGTTTAGGGTTTAGGGTTTAGGGTTTAGGGTTTAGGGTTTAGGGTTTAGGGTTTAGGGTTTAGGGTTTAGGGTTTAGGGTTTAGGGTTTAGGGTTTAGGGTTTAGGGTTTAGGGTTTAGGGTTTAGGGTTTAGGGTTTAGGGTTTAGGGTTTAGGGTTTAGGGTTTAGGGTTTAGGGTTTAGGGTTTAGGGTTTAGGGTTTAGGGTTTAGGGTTTAGGGTTTAGGGTTTAGGGTTTAGGGTTTAGGGTTTAGGGTTTAGGGTTTAGGGTTTAGGGTTTAGGGTTTAGGGTTTAGGGTTTAGGGTTTAGGGTTTAGGGTTTAGGGTTTAGGGTTTAGGGTTTAGGGTTTAGGGTTTAGGGTTTAGGGTTTAGGGTTTAGGGTTTAGGGTTTAGGGTTTAGGGTTTAGGGTTTAGGGTTTAGGGTTTAGGGTTTAGGGTTTAGGGTTTAGGGTTTAGGGTTTAGGGTTTAGGGTTTAGGGTTTAGGGTTTAGGGTTTAGGGTTTAGGGTTTAGGGTTTAGGGTTTAGGGTTTAGGGTTTAGGGTTTAGGGTTTAGGGTTTAGGGTTTAGGGTTTAGGGTTTAGGGTTTAGGGTTTAGGGTTTAGGGTTTAGGGTTTAGGGTTTAGGGTTTAGGGTTTAGGGTTTAGGGTTTAGGGTTTAGGGTTTAGGGTTTAGGGTTTAGGGTTTAGGGTTTAGGGTTTAGGGTTTAGGGTTTAGGGTTTAGGGTTTAGGGTTTAGGGTTTAGGGTTTAGGGTTTAGGGTTTAGGGTTTAGGGTTTAGGGTTTAGGGTTTAGGGTTTAGGGTTTAGGGTTTAGGGTTTAGGGTTTAGGGTTTAGGGTTTAGGGTTTAGGGTTTAGGGTTTAGGGTTTAGGGTTTAGGGTTTAGGGTTTAGGGTTTAGGGTTTAGGGTTTAGGGTTTAGGGTTTAGGGTTTAGGGTTTAGGGTTTAGGGTTTAGGGTTTAGGGTTTAGGGTTTAGGGTTTAGGGTTTAGGGTTTAGGGTTTAGGGTTTAGGGTTTAGGGTTTAGGGTTTAGGGTTTAGGGTTTAGGGTTTAGGGTTTAGGGTTTAGGGTTTAGGGTTTAGGGTTATAGGGTTTAGGGTTTAGGGTTTAGGGTTTAGGGTTTAGGGTTTAGGGTTTAGGGTTTAGGGTTTAGGGTTTAGGGTTTAGGGTTTAGGGTTTAGGGTTTAGGGTTTAGGGTTTAGGGTTTAGGGTTTAGGGTTTAGGGTTTAGGGTTTAGGGTTTAGGGTTTAGGGTTTAGGGTTTAGGGTTTAGGGTTTAGGGTTTAGGGTTTAGGGTTTAGGGTTTAGGGTTTAGGGTTTAGGGTTTAGGGTTTAGGGTTTAGGGTTTAGGGTTTAGGGTTTAGGGTTTAGGGTTTAGGGTTTAGGGTTTAGGGTTTAGGGTTTAGGGTTTAGGGTTTAGGGTTTAGGGTTTAGGGTTTAGGGTTTAGGGTTTAGGGTTTAGGGTTTAGGGTTTAGGGTTTAGGGTTTAGGGTTTAGGGTTTAGGGTTTAGGGTTTAGGGTTTAGGGTTTAGGGTTTAGGGTTTAGGGTTTAGGGTTTAGGGTTTAGGGTTTAGGGTTTAGGGTTTAGGGTTTAGGGTTTAGGGTTTAGGGTTTAGGGTTTAGGGTTTAGGGTTTAGGGTTTAGGGTTTAGGGTTTAGGGTTTAGGGTTTAGGGTTTAGGGTTTAGGGTTTAGGGTTTAGGGTTTAGGGTTTAGGGTTTAGGGTTTAGGGTTTAGGGTTTAGGGTTTAGGGTTTAGGGTTTAGGGTTTAGGGTTTAGGGTTTAGGGTTTAGGGTTTAGGGTTTAGGGTTTAGGGTTTAGGGTTTAGGGTTTAGGGTTTAGGGTTTAGGGTTTAGGGTTTAGGGTTTAGGGTTTAGGGTTTAGGGTTTAGGGTTTAGGGTTTAGGGTTTAGGGTTTAGGGTTTAGGGTTTAGGGTTTAGGGTTTAGGGTTTAGGGTTTAGGGTTTAGGGTTTAGGGTTTAGGGTTTAGGGTTTAGGGTTTAGGGTTTAGGGTTTAGGGTTTAGGGTTTAGGGTTTAGGGTTTAGGGTTTAGGGTTTAGGGTTTAGGGTTTAGGGTTTAGGGTTTAGGGTTTAGGGTTTAGGGTTTAGGGTTTAGGGTTTAGGGTTTAGGGTTTAGGGTTTAGGGTTTAGGGTTTAGGGTTTAGGGTTTAGGGTTTAGGGTTTAGGGTTTAGGGTTTAGGGTTTAGGGTTTAGGGTTTAGGGTTTAGGGTTTAGGGTTTAGGGTTTAGGGTTTAGGGTTTAGGGTTTAGGGTTTAGGGTTTAGGGTTTAGGGTTTAGGGTTTAGGGTTTAGGGTTTAGGGTTTAGGGTTTAGGGTTTAGGGTTTAGGGTTTAGGGTTTAGGGTTTAGGGTTTAGGGTTTAGGGTTTAGGGTTTAGGGTTTAGGGTTTAGGGTTTAGGGT
>NC_143171.1:0-10000 GCF_047325235.1 Durio zibethinus
ACCCTAAACCCTAAACCCTAAACCCTAAACCCTAAACCCTAAACCCTAAACCCTAAACCCTAAACCCTAAACCCTAAACCCTAAACCCTAAACCCTAAACCCTAAACCCTAAACCCTAAACCCTAAACCCTAAACCCTAAACCCTAAACCCTAAACCCTAAACCCTAAACCCTAAACCCTAAACCCTAAACCCTAAACCCTAAACCCTAAACCCTAAACCCTAAACCCTAAACCCTAAACCTCTAAACCCTAAACCCTAAACCCTAAACCCTAAACCCTAAACCCTAAACCCTAAACCCTAAACCCTAAACCCTAAACCCTAAACCCTAAACCCTAAACCCTAAACCCTAAACCCTAAACCCTAAACCCTAAACCCTAAACCCTAAACCCTAAACCCTAAACCCTAAACCCTAAACCCTAAACCCTAAACCCTAAACCCTAAACCCTAAACCCTAAACCCTAAACCCTAAACCCTAAACCCTAAACCCTAAACCCTAAACCCTAAACCCTAAACCCTAAACCCTAAACCCTAAACCCTAAACCCTAAACCCTAAACCCTAAACCCTAAACCCTAAACCCTAAACCCTAAACCCTAAACCCTAAACCCTAAACCCTAAACCCTAAACCCTAAACCCTAAACCCTAAACCCTAAACCCTAAACCCTAAACCCTAAACCCTAAACCCTAAACCCTAAACCCTAAACCCTAAACCCTAAACCCTAAACCCTAAACCCTAAACCCTAAACCCTAAACCCTAAACCCTAAACCCTAAACCCTAAACCCTAAACCCTAAACCCTAAACCCTAAACCCTAAACCCTAAACCCTAAACCCTAAACCCTAAACCCTAAACCCTAAACCCTAAACCCTAAACCCTAAACCCTAAACCCTAAACCCTAAACCCTAAACCCTAAACCCTAAACCCTAAACCCTAAACCCTAAACCCTAAACCCTAAACCCTAAACCCTAAACCCTAAACCCTAAACCCTAAACCCTAAACCCTAAACCCTAAACCCTAAACCCTAAACCCTAAACCCTAAACCCTAAACCCTAAACCCTAAACCCTAAACCCTAAACCCTAAACCCTAAACCCTAAACCCTAAACCCTAAACCCTAAACCCTAAACCCTAAACCCTAAACCCTAAACCCTAAACCCTAAACCCTAAACCCTAAACCCTAAACCCTAAACCCTAAACCCTAAACCCTAAACCCTAAACCCTAAACCCTAAACCCTAAACCCTAAACCCTAAACCCTAAACCCTAAACCCTAAACCCTAAACCCTAAACCCTAAACCCTAAACCCTAAACCCTAAACCCTAAACCCTAAACCCTAAACCCTAAACCCTAAACCCTAAACCCTAAACCCTAAACCCTAAACCCTAAACCCTAAACCCTAAACCCTAAACCCTAAACCCTAAACCCTAAACCCTAAACCCTAAACCCTAAACCCTAAACCCTAAACCCTAAACCCTAAACCCTAAACCCTAAACCCTAAACCCTAAACCCTAAACCCTAAACCCTAAACCCTAAACCCTAAACCCTAAACCCTAAACCCTAAACCCTAAACCCTAAACCCTAAACCCTAAACCCTAAACCCTAAACCCTAAACCCTAAACCCTAAACCCTAAACCCTAAACCCTAAACCCTAAACCCTAAACCCTAAACCCTAAACCCTAAACCCTAAACCCTAAACCCTAAACCCTAAACCCTAAACCCTAAACCCTAAACCCTAAACCCTAAACCCTAAACCCTAAACCCTAAACCCTAAACCCTAAACCCTAAACCCTAAACCCTAAACCCTAAACCCTAAACCCTAAACCCTAAACCCTAAACCCTAAACCCTAAACCCTAAACCCTAAACCCTAAACCCTAAACCCTAAACCCTAAACCCTAAACCCTAAACCCTAAACCCTAAACCCTAAACCCTAAACCCTAAACCCTAAACCCTAAACCCTAAACCCTAAACCCTAAACCCTAAACCCTAAACCCTAAACCCTAAACCCTAAACCCTAAACCCTAAACCCTAAACCCTAAACCCTAAACCCTAAACCCTAAACCCTAAACCCTAAACCCTAAACCCTAAACCCTAAACCCTAAACCCTAAACCCTAAACCCTAAACCCTAAACCCTAAACCCTAAACCCTAAACCCTAAACCCTAAACCCTAAACCCTAAACCCTAAACCCTAAACCCTAAACCCTAAACCCTAAACCCTAAACCCTAAACCCTAAACCCTAAACCCTAAACCCTAAACCCTAAACCCTAAACCCTAAACCCTAAACCCTAAACCCTAAACCCTAAACCCTAAACCCTAAACCCTAAACCCTAAACCCTAAACCCTAAACCCTAAACCCTAAACCCTAAACCCTAAACCCTAAACCCTAAACCCTAAACCCTAAACCCTAAACCCTAAACCCTAAACCCTAAACCCTAAACCCTAAACCCTAAACCCTAAACCCTAAACCCTAAACCCTAAACCCTAAACCCTAAACCCTAAACCCTAAACCCTAAACCCTAAACCCTAAACCCTAAACCCTAAACCCTAAACCCTAAACCCTAAACCCTAAACCCTAAACCCTAAACCCTAAACCCTAAACCCTAAACCCTAAACCCTAAACCCTAAACCCTAAACCCTAAACCCTAAACCCTAAACCCTAAACCCTAAACCCTAAACCCTAAACCCTAAACCCTAAACCCTAAACCCTAAACCCTAAACCCTAAACCCTAAACCCTAAACCCTAAACCCTAAACCCTAAACCCTAAACCCTAAACCCTAAACCCTAAACCCTAAACCCTAAACCCTAAACCCTAAACCCTAAACCCTAAACCCTAAACCCTAAACCCTAAACCCTAAACCCTAAACCCTAAACCCTAAACCCTAAACCCTAAACCCTAAACCCTAAACCCTAAACCCTAAACCCTAAACCCTAAACCCTAAACCCTAAACCCTAAACCCTAAACCCTAAACCCTAAACCCTAAACCCTAAACCCTAAACCCTAAACCCTAAACCCTAAACCCTAAACCCTAAACCCTAAACCCTAAACCCTAAACCCTAAACCCTAAACCCTAAACCCTAAACCCTAAACCCTAAACCCTAAACCCTAAACCCTAAACCCTAAACCCTAAACCCTAAACCCTAAACCCTAAACCCTAAACCCTAAACCCTAAACCCTAAACCCTAAACCCTAAACCCTAAACCCTAAACCCTAAACCCTAAACCCTAAACCCTAAACCCTAAACCCTAAACCCTAAACCCTAAACCCTAAACCCTAAACCCTAAACCCTAAACCCTAAACCCTAAACCCTAAACCCTAAACCCTAAACCCTAAACCCTAAACCCTAAACCCTAAACCCTAAACCCTAAACCCTAAACCCTAAACCCTAAACCCTAAACCCTAAACCCTAAACCCTAAACCCTAAACCCTAAACCCTAAACCCTAAACCCTAAACCCTAAACCCTAAACCCTAAACCCTAAACCCTAAACCCTAAACCCTAAACCCTAAACCCTAAACCCTAAACCCTAAACCCTAAACCCTAAACCCTAAACCCTAAACCCTAAACCCTAAACCCTAAACCCTAAACCCTAAACCCTAAACCCTAAACCCTAAACCCTAAACCCTAAACCCTAAACCCTAAACCCTAAACCCTAAACCCTAAACCCTAAACCCTAAACCCTAAACCCTAAACCCTAAACCCTAAACCCTAAACCCTAAACCCTAAACCCTAAACCCTAAACCCTAAACCCTAAACCCTAAACCCTAAACCCTAAACCCTAAACCCTAAACCCTAAACCCTAAACCCTAAACCCTAAACCCTAAACCCTAAACCCTAAACCCTAAACCCTAAACCCTAAACCCTAAACCCTAAACCCTAAACCCTAAACCCTAAACCCTAAACCCTAAACCCTAAACCCTAAACCCTAAACCCTAAACCCTAAACCCTAAACCCTAAACCCTAAACCCTAAACCCTAAACCCTAAACCCTAAACCCTAAACCCTAAACCCTAAACCCTAAACCCTAAACCCTAAACCCTAAACCCTAAACCCTAAACCCTAAACCCTAAACCCTAAACCCTAAACCCTAAACCCTAAACCCTAAACCCTAAACCCTAAACCCTAAACCCTAAACCCTAAACCCTAAACCCTAAACCCTAAACCCTAAACCCTAAACCCTAAACCCTAAACCCTAAACCCTAAACCCTAAACCCTAAACCCTAAACCCTAAACCCTAAACCCTAAACCCTAAACCCTAAACCCTAAACCCTAAACCCTAAACCCTAAACCCTAAACCCTAAACCCTAAACCCTAAACCCTAAACCCTAAACCCTAAACCCTAAACCCTAAACCCTAAACCCTAAACCCTAAACCCTAAACCCTAAACCCTAAACCCTAAACCCTAAACCCTAAACCCTAAACCCTAAACCCTAAACCCTAAACCCTAAACCCTAAACCCTAAACCCTAAACCCTAAACCCTAAACCCTAAACCCTAAACCCTAAACCCTAAACCCTAAACCCTAAACCCTAAACCCTAAACCCTAAACCCTAAACCCTAAACCCTAAACCCTAAACCCTAAACCCTAAACCCTAAACCCTAAACCCTAAACCCTAAACCCTAAACCCTAAACCCTAAACCCTAAACCCTAAACCCTAAACCCTAAACCCTAAACCCTAAACCCTAAACCCTAAACCCTAAACCCTAAACCCTAAACCCTAAACCCTAAACCCTAAACCCTAAACCCTAAACCCTAAACCCTAAACCCTAAACCCTAAACCCTAAACCCTAAACCCTAAACCCTAAACCCTAAACCCTAAACCCTAAACCCTAAACCCTAAACCCTAAACCCTAAACCCTAAACCCTAAACCCTAAACCCTAAACCCTAAACCCTAAACCCTAAACCCTAAACCCTAAACCCTAAACCCTAAACCCTAAACCCTAAACCCTAAACCCTAAACCCTAAACCCTAAACCCTAAACCCTAAACCCTAAACCCTAAACCCTAAACCCTAAACCCTAAACCCTAAACCCTAAACCCTAAACCCTAAACCCTAAACCCTAAACCCTAAACCCTAAACCCTAAACCCTAAACCCTAAACCCTAAACCCTAAACCCTAAACCCTAAACCCTAAACCCTAAACCCTAAACCCTAAACCCTAAACCCTAAACCCTAAACCCTAAACCCTAAACCCTAAACCCTAAACCCTAAACCCTAAACCCTAAACCCTAAACCCTAAACCCTAAACCCTAAACCCTAAACCCTAAACCCTAAACCCTAAACCCTAAACCCTAAACCCTAAACCCTAAACCCTAAACCCTAAACCCTAAACCCTAAACCCTAAACCCTAAACCCTAAACCCTAAACCCTAAACCCTAAACCCTAAACCCTAAACCCTAAACCCTAAACCCTAAACCCTAAACCCTAAACCCTAAACCCTAAACCCTAAACCCTAAACCCTAAACCCTAAACCCTAAACCCTAAACCCTAAACCCTAAACCCTAAACCCTAAACCCTAAACCCTAAACCCTAAACCCTAAACCCTAAACCCTAAACCCTAAACCCTAAACCCTAAACCCTAAACCCTAAACCCTAAACCCTAAACCCTAAACCCTAAACCCTAAACCCTAAACCCTAAACCCTAAACCCTAAACCCTAAACCCTAAACCCTAAACCCTAAACCCTAAACCCTAAACCCTAAACCCTAAACCCTAAACCCTAAACCCTAAACCCTAAACCCTAAACCCTAAACCCTAAACCCTAAACCCTAAACCCTAAACCCTAAACCCTAAACCCTAAACCCTAAACCCTAAACCCTAAACCCTAAACCCTAAACCCTAAACCCTAAACCCTAAACCCTAAACCCTAAACCCTAAACCCTAAACCCTAAACCCTAAACCCTAAACCCTAAACCCTAAACCCTAAACCCTAAACCCTAAACCCTAAACCCTAAACCCTAAACCCTAAACCCTAAACCCTAAACCCTAAACCCTAAACCCTAAACCCTAAACCCTAAACCCTAAACCCTAAACCCTAAACCCTAAACCCTAAACCCTAAACCCTAAACCCTAAACCCTAAACCCTAAACCCTAAACCCTAAACCCTAAACCCTAAACCCTAAACCCTAAACCCTAAACCCTAAACCCTAAACCCTAAACCCTAAACCCTAAACCCTAAACCCTAAACCCTAAACCCTAAACCCTAAACCCTAAACCCTAAACCCTAAACCCTAAACCCTAAACCCTAAACCCTAAACCCTAAACCCTAAACCCTAAACCCTAAACCCTAAACCCTAAACCCTAAACCCTAAACCCTAAACCCTAAACCCTAAACCCTAAACCCTAAACCCTAAACCCTAAACCCTAAACCCTAAACCCTAAACCCTAAACCCTAAACCCTAAACCCTAAACCCTAAACCCTAAACCCTAAACCCTAAACCCTAAACCCTAAACCCTAAACCCTAAACCCTAAACCCTAAACCCTAAACCCTAAACCCTAAACCCTAAACCCTAAACCCTAAACCCTAAACCCTAAACCCTAAACCCTAAACCCTAAACCCTAAACCCTAAACCCTAAACCCTAAACCCTAAACCCTAAACCCTAAACCCTAAACCCTAAACCCTAAACCCTAAACCCTAAACCCTAAACCCTAAACCCTAAACCCTAAACCCTAAACCCTAAACCCTAAACCCTAAACCCTAAACCCTAAACCCTAAACCCTAAACCCTAAACCCTAAACCCTAAACCCTAAACCCTAAACCCTAAACCCTAAACCCTAAACCCTAAACCCTAAACCCTAAACCCTAAACCCTAAACCCTAAACCCTAAACCCTAAACCCTAAACCCTAAACCCTAAACCCTAAACCCTAAACCCTAAACCCTAAACCCTAAACCCTAAACCCTAAACCCTAAACCCTAAACCCTAAACCCTAAACCCTAAACCCTAAACCCTAAACCCTAAACCCTAAACCCTAAACCCTAAACCCTAAACCCTAAACCCTAAACCCTAAACCCTAAACCCTAAACCCTAAACCCTAAACCCTAAACCCTAAACCCTAAACCCTAAACCCTAAACCCTAAACCCTAAACCCTAAACCCTAAACCCTAAACCCTAAACCCTAAACCCTAAACCCTAAACCCTAAACCCTAAACCCTAAACCCTAAACCCTAAACCCTAAACCCTAAACCCTAAACCCTAAACCCTAAACCCTAAACCCTAAACCCTAAACCCTAAACCCTAAACCCTAAACCCTAAACCCTAAACCCTAAACCCTAAACCCTAAACCCTAAACCCTAAACCCTAAACCCTAAACCCTAAACCCTAAACCCTAAACCCTAAACCCTAAACCCTAAACCCTAAACCCTAAACCCTAAACCCTAAACCCTAAACCCTAAACCCTAAACCCTAAACCCTAAACCCTAAACCCTAAACCCTAAACCCTAAACCCTAAACCCTAAACCCTAAACCCTAAACCCTAAACCCTAAACCCTAAACCCTAAACCCTAAACCCTAAACCCTAAACCCTAAACCCTAAACCCTAAACCCTAAACCCTAAACCCTAAACCCTAAACCCTAAACCCTAAACCCTAAACCCTAAACCCTAAACCCTAAACCCTAAACCCTAAACCCTAAACCCTAAACCCTAAACCCTAAACCCTAAACCCTAAACCCTAAACCCTAAACCCTAAACCCTAAACCCTAAACCCTAAACCCTAAACCCTAAACCCTAAACCCTAAACCCTAAACCCTAAACCCTAAACCCTAAACCCTAAACCCTAAACCCTAAACCCTAAACCCTAAACCCTAAACCCTAAACCCTAAACCCTAAACCCTAAACCCTAAACCCTAAACCCTAAACCCTAAACCCTAAACCCTAAACCCTAAACCCTAAACCCTAAACCCTAAACCCTAAACCCTAAACCCTAAACCCTAAACCCTAAACCCTAAACCCTAAACCCTAAACCCTAAACCCTAAACCCTAAACCCTAAACCCTAAACCCTAAACCCTAAACCCTAAACCCTAAACCCTAAACCCTAAACCCTAAACCCTAAACCCTAAACCCTAAACCCTAAACCCTAAACCCTAAACCCTAAACCCTAAACCCTAAACCCTAAACCCTAAACCCTAAACCCTAAACCCTAAACCCTAAACCCTAAACCCTAAACCCTAAACCCTAAACCCTAAACCCTAAACCCTAAACCCTAAACCCTAAACCCTAAACCCTAAACCCTAAACCCTAAACCCTAAACCCTAAACCCTAAACCCTAAACCCTAAACCCTAAACCCTAAACCCTAAACCCTAAACCCTAAACCCTAAACCCTAAACCCTAAACCCTAAACCCTAAACCCTAAACCCTAAACCCTAAACCCTAAACCCTAAACCCTAAACCCTAAACCCTAAACCCTAAACCCTAAACCCTAAACCCTAAACCCTAAACCCTAAACCCTAAACCCTAAACCCTAAACCCTAAACCCTAAACCCTAAACCCTAAACCCTAAACCCTAAACCCTAAACCCTAAACCCTAAACCCTAAACCCTAAACCCTAAACCCTAAACCCTAAACCCTAAACCCTAAACCCTAAACCCTAAACCCTAAACCCTAAACCCTAAACCCTAAACCCTAAACCCTAAACCCTAAACCCTAAACCCTAAACCCTAAACCCTAAACCCTAAACCCTAAACCCTAAACCCTAAACCCTAAACCCTAAACCCTAAACCCTAAACCCTAAACCCTAAACCCTAAACCCTAAACCCTAAACCCTAAACCCTAAACCCTAAACCCTAAACCCTAAACCCTAAACCCTAAACCCTAAACCCTAAACCCTAAACCCTAAACCCTAAACCCTAAACCCTAAACCCTAAACCCTAAACCCTAAACCCTAAACCCTAAACCCTAAACCCTAAACCCTAAACCCTAAACCCTAAACCCTAAACCCTAAACCCTAAACCCTAAACCCTAAACCCTAAACCCTAAACCCTAAACCCTAAACCCTAAACCCTAAACCCTAAACCCTAAACCCTAAACCCTAAACCCTAAACCCTAAACCCTAAACCCTAAACCCTAAACCCTAAACCCTAAACCCTAAACCCTAAACCCTAAACCCTAAACCCTAAACCCTAAACCCTAAACCCTAAACCCTAAACCCTAAACCCTAAACCCTAAACCCTAAACCCTAAACCCTAAACCCTAAACCCTAAACCCTAAACCCTAAACCCTAAACCCTAAACCCTAAACCCTAAACCCTAAACCCTAAACCCTAAACCCTAAACCCTAAACCCTAAACCCTAAACCCTAAACCCTAAACCCTAAACCCTAAACCCTAAACCCTAAACCCTAAACCCTAAACCCTAAACCCTAAACCCTAAACCCTAAACCCTAAACCCTAAACCCTAAACCCTAAACCCTAAACCCTAAACCCTAAACCCTAAACCCTAAACCCTAAACCCTAAACCCTAAACCCTAAACCCTAAACCCTAAACCCTAAACCCTAAACCCTAAACCCTAAACCCTAAACCCTAAACCCTAAACCCTAAACCCTAAACCCTAAACCCTAAACCCTAAACCCTAAACCCTAAACCCTAAACCCTAAACCCTAAACCCTAAACCCTAAACCCTAAACCCTAAACCCTAAACCCTAAACCCTAAACCCTAAACCCTAAACCCTAAACCCTAAACCCTAAACCCTAAACCCTAAACCCTAAACCCTAAACCCTAAACCCTAAACCCTAAACCCTAAACCCTAAACCCTAAACCCTAAACCCTAAACCCTAAACCCTAAACCCTAAACCCTAAACCCTAAACCCTAAACCCTAAACCCTAAACCCTAAACCCTAAACCCTAAACCCTAAACCCTAAACCCTAAACCCTAAACCCTAAACCCTAAACCCTAAACCCTAAACCCTAAACCCTAAACCCTAAACCCTAAACCCTAAACCCTAAACCCTAAACCCTAAACCCTAAACCCTAAACCCTAAACCCTAAACCCTAAACCCTAAACCCTAAACC